>NC_136424.1:114440000-114442500 GCF_052625555.1 Lactuca saligna
ACAATGAAAATGTTTAGGGGTTAGTGTCACGGTCACACAATCAGTCTTATATTTCCATTTATTTCGAGGATTAATATTCATATTTTTTTAGGGATTGGAAAATGTGGTACACATCCTCTTCCTTTCTCTCTATACTACACACACCCTCCAAAGTTGATATTCCTCTACTTTTGTTGCTATTTTTTTTTTTACAGAAGTTGTGTTTTTTTTTTTTTTTTTCTTTTTTCTAAATTTTCTTGTAGGGTATTATATAATCAAAAGTTTTGGAGGTCCATGTTGATATATAAAGTTGAAAAGAATCTCATTTGACACCCAAAATCATGGCTTAGGTTGATTCATCTTGTAAAACTTTGGTTAGGAAACAAAATGATAACGACTACTTCAGTATTTTGCATTTTAACTTTTTGGGTATTCATAAATGTTGAAATTTTATTGAGTAAGTGCTCATATCATTTCTTAAAACTTCAACATTGTAACAAAATGTTGAAATTAATGACATGTTTGAAGTAGTTGTTGACATTACTGATGTCTTTGACAACCAAATATCAGCTAGGTGTTGTTGACATAGATGTCTTCAAATCCTTCTTCACCCATGCCTATCCCCCCACACATAAATACACCCTCGCACTCAATTCTAGCAATTTTGTTTCATTGTATTTTTAATCAAAAAACTGCTTCTAGCATTGTACTTCCAAAGTTTTTTCTTATTAATCTTGGAAAACACATTGAGCAAGATAGGTTCTCTTATACATCACTAACATAATTTTGCAACAATTTAACCCTTAATTAAGAATTAATCTGATATTTTTTCATCAACTTGAATGAGTTATTGATCTTTAATCATTTGTAGTTATCTCATCAGGAAGCCTGACGATTGTTTGCTCTGTATTGGAATATTTTCTTATATTTTTTTCGTTTTATAATTATATTTATGCCTATGGTGTCTATATTATTTAACAACTTAGATGGCCAATGTAAATCGTGAGATTGGCAGGAGTTCTATGAAAAGGTGATACATATGAAAGTAGATTTTTGTGATTTTGCCATTTGTTGTGGTTTAGCATTTTGTAGATTTGCTTAATTTTTGGTTCTTACAACTTGCTAATTTTTTAGTTCTCGAAATGATGATAAAGCAAAGTCTAAAAGCATGAATTATTATAGTGGATATGAATATGTCATGATGAAGCAATTTACTAGGATCGAAATGATTTCTTTTGTTTTCAAAGCCCATCTCATTTTTCTATTTTAAATTCACTTAAAATATGGAGCACTTACTTAATTTACATTGCTTTCATTTTTAAACACTCTTTCTATCCCCATCTTTACAATGGAATGACAATGACAAGTACAATTAGAATGTAAAAGCATATTTGTTTAACCTGCTCTCATTTTCTATTTTTTAAACCTTTTTAATCTCTTCTTTGCAGTGAAAAATGATAACAAGTCCAAGTCTGTAAAAAGAGTCTTATTAACGCAAAAAATAATAATAATAATAATAAATAAAAAAATAATGGTCGAAAGGTAGTTAATTCACATTGCCTTAGATATACAATTTGTCTTTTCTTTTGGAGGTCCATGCTCTGTTGTTATTTTCCTCAATCCAATTACTACATTTGATAGGTTCTTGCCAAATAGGTTGTTCCCTGTTTACACTGTAGAAATGGGGTATTTTCCATGTGTTTGTAGAAGTGTATGTATTTAAATTATAAAATGTACTACTTTACCATTGATACTATGTGTAGTGTGATCGATATGAACTAACTTCCATTGATTTGTTTATATAACCATCCTATTTTCGAAATGTCTTATTTCATTTAATCAGTTTATTTTTCTTATTACAAAATTATACTTCAAAAGGTACAGTTTTCGATGCAAGGTGTAATGTCTTAATAAGATAAAACTAAATGGGCATTGTTTTCGAAGTGTAATGTTTTAATACGTTAAAATAACATGTACATATTATGACCCAAAGATTATACTAGCTTATACTCCTGCCGCAACGTATGGCTTAAAAACCTTGTAATGAGTTACTGATGAAAATACTTAACATTTTTGGTGAGTCTCATAACAAATTACTTGATGACTATATCCAAAAGAGTTGAGTTAATGAAACTAATAGCATCATAAAGTTGGTGTCTTAATTTATATTGTTTAATGTCATATGTTTATAATATTATCCATTGGAATATTCTCGATCTTTTTTTTTTGGAAAATGAACTTTCTTAACGAGTGTTTTCGGACCAGCTTTCGCGCATCGATTAATCCCCAGTTGTATACATGAGGCTTTTCCTGTATTTCTATAGTGAAATTATTCACTAAGCTTTATAACTTACCTTTTCTAGTTTTGTTGTGCTTACAGATCCTAGCACCTTTTTCGGAGGAAAGGCAATAATGGAAAAACAGAAGACTGGACATGATGTACAATTTTGTATTTTGTATGCAACTTTATAATACTTGCCTCGGGTCATAGTTATAATTATGTTTTATATATTAATACTAC